>NC_090727.1:157169188-157171688 GCF_036898095.1 Palaemon carinicauda
CCCAGTGAGGAAAGGAAATAAGGAAAGTAGCCCAGTGAGGAAATGAAATAAGGAAAGTAGCCCAGTGAGGAAATGAAATAAGGAAACTACACGTGAATTAATAAACTACTGAAATAAAATATTTAAGAACAGTAACAACATAAAATAAATCTTTCACAGATAAACTATAAAAAAAAAAAAAAAAAAAAAAAAAAAAAAAAAAGAGGAAGAGAAATAAGATAGAATAGTGTGGCCGAGTGTACCCTTAAGCAAGCGAATTCTACATAAGCTATGACACTACCCAAGACCAGAGAACAATGGTAGTAGCGTCCTTGCTTGGTGATTGCCAGACTAGGGTTCAAGTCCCGCTCAAACTCGTTAGTTCCTTTGGTCGCATGCAACCTCACAGTGTGAGTTAAGGAGGGGGAGTTTTGGGGGAGCCTATAGGTCTATCTGGTGAGTCATCAGCACCCATTGCCTGGCCCTCCATGGCCATAGTTTGGGTGGAGAGGGGGTTTAGGTGCTGATCATATGTATTATGGTCAGTCTCAGGTGCATTGTCCTGCTTGCTAGGGCAATGTCACTGTCCCTTGCCTCTGCCATTCATAAGTGGCCTTTTAACTTTGATGAAATATTTTTATGTTGAACAGGCACACATGTGTCTTTTTATATAGTTTATATATAAAAGGTCTGTCTTAATGTTATTTCTTTTAAAATATTTTATTTTAATAATTTATTGCTGTTTACGTAGTTTATCAATTTCTTTTCCTCACTGGGTTATTTTTCCCTTTTGGAGCCCTTGGGTTTATAGCATCAGCTTTTCCAACTAGGGTTGTAGTTTAGCGAGTAATAATAATAATAATAATAATAATAATAATAATAATAATAATAATAATAATAATAATAATTTCAAAGTCACATTTTAACCAGTTTTTGGGTGTTGGTGCCCTATTGGAAACGTCCCTATCTGCCGAACTGGTGTCCGAGTCCCGCTCAAGCTTGATAGTTCCTTTCGTGTCTGCAACCTCACTATCCTTGTGAGCTAAGGATGAGATGTTTTGGGGGAACCGAGAGGTCTACCTGCTCAGGCATCAGCAGTCATTGCCTGGCCCTTCCTGGTCCTAGCTTAGATGTGAAGGGCGGCTGGGAGCTGATCATATGAATATATGGTCTTTCTCAAGGGCAAGCTACAACCCTAGTTTGAAAAGTAGGATGCTTTAAGCGCAAGAGCTCCAGCATGGAAAAAATAGCCCATTGAGGAAAGGAAATAAATAAATTATTCTTTCCCCCTACCATAGAGACGGGGAGAGACCAAGGTTAGCGTGACCGGAAAGAAATATATACTGTATATATATATATATATATATATATATATATATATATATATATATATATATATGTGTGTGTGTGTGTGTGTGTGTGTGTGTGTGTGTGTCTTCCAGGTCAACCGTGTGTATGCATATCACTAAAGATTTAACATTAATTCTTGACAGGTTACGTACTCTAGTAAACACACGCACACACATATATATATATATATATATATATATATATATATATATATATATATATATATATATATATCTATATATATATATATATATATATATATATATATATATATATATATATATATGTGTGTGTGTATTATAAGAAACGACACTTGTACATATATACATTACATATACACAACCATTATATATATAATATATATATATATATATATATATATATATATATATATATATATATATATATATATATATATATATATGTGTGTGTATTATAAGAAACGACACTTGTACATATATACATTACATATACACAACCATTATATATATAATATATATATATATATATATATATATATATATATATATATATATATATATATATATATATATATATATATATATATATATACATATAAACACAAGTTATACAAACTGCTGGGAGATGACGATAGAAGTTCAGTACCGGGAAATGTTTAAAGTATAGTTGCAAGACTGACAAATAAATTATTGCACCGCACATCTATTTAAAAGTTGATAATCCTAGCATTGAATATACAGTTGCAATTGGCCAAACATGTTGAATACCTTTAAAAAAGGATTTTTTTTTTCTCCCTGATCAAGTGAATATGTGACATCACTTGCCGAAATTTAGTCAACTCACGGCTCCGTGACATTCTGTGCACCTGAAGAGATTTACAGATTGAACAGAGAAAACTAGTGCCTTGGTCTATCTTCATTACATTGCAAGGATGATAATATTCATCATTACTTGTTAAGGTACAGCCCTAATTGGAGAAGCAGGATGTGAAACCAAGGGCTGCAACGAGGAAAGGAAATAAAAAAAAAATTGTACGAATAGTGTGCTTGAGCACCAAGAGAACTAACCCAAAACAGTGGAAGACCATGGTACAGAGAAATAAATTGATGTATGTACGAGTTTATTTTCAAATATGTGTTCATACATTTATGTATATAACTATATATGCACTAAAAATAAATATATAAAG